>NW_026916081.1:0-28996 GCF_034315485.1 Pezoporus occidentalis | reverse complement strand
CCCAGCCACGCACATCCAGCGTGGCGCAATCACCAGCACCCTGCCTGGATGTGTGGCAGAGCAGGGAGCGCTGCCAGGCGGTGGCAAGGAGTGTCCCCAAAGTCACGCTGTCCTCAAAGGCCGTGGCCTCCATGTAGTACAGGTGGGCCCAAGGGACCAAGGGGTCAGCATGGTCCTGGTATGGGGGTGGTGTGGACAGGAGGGGCGATGGGGAGAGCCCTGCTGGTGCTGTGGGCCAAGGCAGCGTAGGAGGCAGCCGTGGGGAAATGGTGGAGCTGCAGCACTTGCGCCACTGGCCCCTTCCGGGGCAGTGCAGCTCCAGCCCTGACGAGGGTGGTTGTCATCACAGTGGGATGGGGACGGGGCTGGTGCTGGGGCAGTCCCTGCTGGGTCAGCCCATCCACTGAGGGCTGGCACACAAGCACTGGCCCCAGACGTTGACACGAAACCGTTCTCTGCCCCACATACCAGCCCCAGAGCATCAGCCCTGCTCTCTGCTCCATACCCCAACCCCAAAGCATCCCCCCATTCTTCCATGCACACAACCCCATGTTCAGCCCCACAGTGCTGCTCAGGGGCACCCCCCGAACCTCTCAGTCTCTCTGGAGGAACTGGGCAAACCCAGGCATTGCGAAAGGTGGAAAGCCCGCTCTGACGGCACTTCCTTCGGAGGCTCTTGAAAACCCACCACACCAACACCAGGCTCACAGAGCACCCAAGCGACTCCACAGGCAGCACAGGCAGGAGCAGGCAGCCAGGTGCTGCGGCACTCAACAGGTACCGGCAGGTCTCTCCCCAGGTTTTGCAATCAGCCGTGGAGATGGCATTCGTCCCCGATTTGGACATACTGGAGAGAAGCAGGTAAGCATAGCCGTGCCAGAGGGGATGTGGGGCATGTGATGCCGCCGTGGTGGCCCTGGCTTCACCATCTCCCTTTGCCTTTTAGCCTGAATGAGGAGACATTTTATGGCCCTGACTGCCTCTGCCTGCAGAAGGTAACACTGGTGTGGTGGAAACAGTGAGAACCCTGTGTGGAGAAGCTGGGCTCTCACCCCACATCCCCTTTCCTCCCCAGAAACCCCAACTGGACTTGGAAATGGCATCGCCTGGGGTGGGCATCCAGGTGACAGTGACCAAGGGCCACCCTGCCAGGACCTTTCGCCAGGCTGCTGTCCTTGTGGCAGCTGTGACCAAACCAGCAGCCAAGGAGTTTGCTGACAGTGACCTTGGGGACTTCCTGGATGATATTTTTGGTATGAGTGTGACGTCAGGGTGTCAGCCCAGGTGGGGGATGCTCTTGCAGTGGGGATCATCAGCATCCCCCTGACTGTCTTCCTCCCCACAGAGCCTGTCTCCTTCCAGCGGATTAATGGCAGCTACGCTGGAGCACCCATCTATCGCTACACCCGCTCCCAGTCCTTCGACATCCTTGATATTGACCAGAAGTGCTTTGTGCTGGAGTCACCCACTCAGCTGGTAGCCCTGCACCTGCAGGGACCCTCTGCTGGGCGGAAAGGTAAGGGGTCACAGTCCTGACCAATGTCCCCATCCCCAAACAGACCCAATGTCTCCAGGACCACAGAGGTGCCATCCCACAGCTCCAGAATCACCCTTTAACTCATTCCTTCTTTCTGCAGTGAAGCTCAACATCGCTCTGTACCGTCCTCAGTCATCACAGGGTGGCCCAGGGACTGGGCGGGTGCCAGTGGCACTGGGCATCAAGGGCTACCAACTCTACATGTCGTGTGTGATGAGCGGTGCTGAGCCCGTGCTGCAGCTCGAGGTGAGCAGGGGGGGTCCTGCTGGCACCATTTTGGATGGGTCTGGGGGCTCCACCTCACCCTGAATCCCATTTCACCCCTCGGTTGTAGGAAGCTGATGTCAGGAGGGACATTGAGAGTGTGGAGCTGACCCGCTTCATCTTCTACCGCCTGGACAGCCCAACCGAGGGCACCACGCGCTTTGAGTCGGCTGCCTTCCCTGGCTGGTTCATCTGCACCTCCCTGCAGCCCCGCCAGCCTGTCAGCATCACCAACCAGCCCGACCAGGTCAACATCGCCACTTATGAGCTGAGCAGGCACTGAGGAGCCACCGCTCCCAACCCAACCCAACTGGCAGTCGCTGGTTCTCAGGCCGTATGTACCAAGTACAAATCCCAGTGGGAGCCCCCATCCTCTCCATCTATTTCAGGTGAAATAGCATCTCTGGGCCCTGTTGGCCCAACCCACCCCCATTTGTACTTATTTATTGTGTATATCCAGTGGTTTTGTTCTTATTTATTGTGTAACACTTCTTGCTTTTAACTTATTGTATATTTTATTGGAAATATTGGGGTTTTGTTCTCTGGAATTTGTTGGTAATGGAGGTGGAAATAAAAGGTTTTTCATACTGATGTCTCACAGGGGTGAAATCATGTGGGGAGTGGTGTATGGATGGAGAAACCCTGCAGTTTCAGCCGCTTTCTGGGCTCTCCAGGCCTGGGTGCAATGCCTAGGGGGTGGGCGTCACCCCACAGCATGCGGGCTTGGCTGGCACCAGCAGGATCTTCCTGCAGCCGGGGGGTGGCTGGATGGGTTTCCCACTGCAGCTGCGGCACTGCAGGACGTGGTGTGGCATGGCATGTCCTGGTGTGATGTGGCCTGGCATAGCATGGTGTGATGTGGTGTGGCACTGCATGGCCTGGCATAGCATGGTGTGACATGGTGTAGCATTGCATGGCATCCTGTAGTATGCTGTGGCATAGTGTGTCCTGCCATGTTAAAGCCTCTTGTGGAAGTGATACTGAATTAAATTAGTAATTCACTGCATATAGAGACAAGGATTCCATGACCTCCAGGGGCCACTCCTCAAATTCACAGTGCCTGTGCCATGGCCTTGTCTGCCCACATTCTCATTAACATGAGGAATGGGAATTGGGTGGACATTTCAGGGCATTATAAGAAGTACATATATAACAAAGGTACATAAGCTGTGAACTGTCTCTTCTGGGTGTGTGAGACAGGCAGAGAAATCCTCCAGCACCCGGTGCTGCAATAAAGTCATGTTGTTTTCTACCCTGTTGTTCACTGGGGCAGAGTGGCTGGAAAGCTGCTCATAGAAAAGGACCTGGGGGTGCTGATCGATGGAGCTGATCACGAGCACCTTGTGCCCAGGCAGCCAAGAAGTCCCCAGCATCCTGGCCTGGATCAGCACCAGTGCGGCAGCAGGGCCAGGGCAGTGGTTGTGCCCCTGCACTGGGCACTGGTGAGGCCGCACCTCGAATCCTGTGTTCAGCTCTGGGCCCCTCACTACGAGACATTGAGGGGCTGGAGCAGGGCCAGAGAAGGGCACCAGAGCTGGAGCACAGGGGTGATGGGGAAGGGCTGAGGGACCTGGGGGGGTCAGATGGAGAAGAGAAGGCTCAGGGGGGACCTGATCGCTCCCTACAACTGCCTGAGAGGAGGATGGAGCCAGGAGGGGCTGGGCTCTGCTCCCAAGGAACAAGGAATGGGACAAGAGGAAACGGCCTCAAGCTGCCCCAGAGCAGGTTTAGATGGAGCTGAGGAACAATTCCTGCCCCAGAGGGTGCTCAGGCATTGGAACAGGCTGCCCAGGGCAGGGCTGCAGTCACCGTCCCTGCAAGTGTTCACACACCCGCAGTGCCATGGGTCAGTGGTGGCCTTGGCAGTGCTAGGAACGGTTGGAGCTGATAATCTTGAAGGTCTTTTCCAACCCCATTGATTCTGTGATTCTGGCTGGAGAGTTTATTTCCCGGAGTTTAATAACAATATAGTCTGGCATAACATGGCATGGCACAAGGAGGCATGGCATAGCATAGCATGATGTGGCATGACATGGCACGAGGAGGCATAGCATAGCATGGTGTGGCATGACACGGCCTAGCATGTCATTCCATGGCATGGTGTAGTGTGGAATGCTCCGGCATTCAAGGTGGGATGTGCTGGGGCACGGCACGGTCGGGCACGGCGTGCCATGGCAACGGCATAACGCGACCAGGACCTGCCTTCAGCACGTCCCGCCCCGCGCACCATGATTGGTGGAAACTTTAGGTCGGTTTGAAGAAGGCGTTCTCCAATAAGTGCCGCGCGGCGGTTGGTGGCGGCTGTTCATCATGGAGCGGGTTGGGACGGTTCCTCCGGGTGAGCGGCTCGGTGGTCGTGGTGGGGCCGGAGCGGTGGGAGGTGGCGGGGAGCAGGAGCAGGGGCTGGGCTGGTGTGAGGCGGCCTCGGGGCTCTGTGCGGTAGGGGCGGGGTGGTTCGGGCCATCGCGACTGGCCCTGGGCTGGGGCTGTCCCGAGGCTTGGGTGGCCCAGCGGGGTGCAGAGGGGTCGCTCTGTGGAAGCCTTGGGGGGCAGAGGCTCTGTCCGTCAGATGAGCGTTGCACAGCCCCAGGGTCAGGGGCAAGGCCCTGGGGATGGGCCAGTGCTGGACCTCAACCAGGCCAGGCGGTACTGCAGCCAGGCCGGAGGTGTCAGAGGTATCCCCTGTCACCCCACACACACACACACACTGAGACGCTTTTGCTTCCCACCACTGTGTGCTAGCAGGGGGCTTGGCCACAGCAGGTACAGGCTTATGGGATGTGCAGCTGAAGCAGGGCCATCGGTAGCATCTTCCCTTTCCTTTTGGAAGTTGCCCAAGCCTCGCACAACTGAGGTTTTAAGCATCACGCTGCGAGGGCTGGAGAGCTCTGGTCATGTCCCAGTGAGCCTTTGGGCAACACTGGGTGCTGGAAGCAGCATCGCCAGGCTCAGGTGGGGAGCAGTACAGTAATGCTGTGAGTGTAAAACACATTTATTCTGATCCAGCACTGAGGTTGTTGTGCGTGCGCTGCATTTCCTACCATCTCTTTGCAGAAGAGCAGAGGAGACGGCTCCAGGACTATGTTGCAGCCAGAGGAAAGCCAAAATGCCCGAGCGCAAAGTAAGTCAGGAGGACGTTGGGCTTGGATGAGGTGTTCTGTAAAGGTCCTTTCCACAGAAAGCACTTCGTGATTCTGAGGTTTAGATGTTTTTTTTTCCTGCCTTGCTAGGGTCTGCCTTCTCCCTGTAGTGATTCACTGCTGTACAAAGAACACCTCCTGCCTGTGCCTCGCTGCCAGATCAGCGCCTGGGATGGTCCCATGGCATCCAGCAGCGCTCTGTGGAGTTACTGGCAGCAGAGGCAAAGGGATGGTTTGAGTGTTGAATGAATGCTGTCATTTCCTGCTGGTGGATATTGTCCTTTCCGGGTATTTTCTGAGCCTCTGTGAAACTTTCTCATCCCAGTGCTTGGGTCTGGCAGCATCAGCCTTTGTGCCAACAGCTCAGCTTCGTAGCTGGGTCTTGAATAAAGGGTGGTTCATGTCTCTCTGCTGCTTTTTAATGACCCTTTCATTAGGAAGGGGCATTTTCAGTGCTTTTAGAAAGTCTCAAGCATGTGTTCAGGGAGTCACCTGGCTCTGCCCTGCTTGGTTCTTCTGGAACCAGCCTGTGTGAGGGCAGCGAGGCACCTTCCTGCTGAGCTTGGCAAACCTGAACACTTGAGAGACTCCCTGTTGCAGTGAGTATTCCTCATGGCATTGTAGTGCAGGGGAAGCTGTAAACTTTCTCAGTGGGGGAGAAGATAAAGGGAAGTGGGATCTGAGACCAGAAAGAGCAAAACAGTCCCTGGTACCAGGGCTCTGGAAAACACCACTAATATAATGGAAATTTGCAGAGAAGATTCATGATCTTTCATTCTGGCTTAGTACACCACTTGCATAGAGGACAATCATCTAATTCTCCAGGCTCTTTCATTACAGAAAAAAATCTGCACAGGCATTAATCTTCCCTAGTGGCTGAGCTGCAGGCCCCGGAGCAAGGGGTGGGAGAACCACACCACTGGCTGCATTTCAGGGAGGACAATGAGGGGAGCTGACAGCCAGCACTGCTCTCCCACCTCCCTGCTCTGCTCCCAGTGCCTGGGCAGCTGTGGGGCTGCAGCTCGCTGCAACACACTAAACTCTGGGGTGCTGCTGTGACCTGCAGCGTGACAGCAGCAGCGGGAGCCTCCAAACCTGCAGGCCCACTGCCTGCAGGAGCTGTTGCGCTTGCTTGTGTTGTCAGTGAAAGCCAGAAGTTTTGTGGCAACCTTGGGTGTCAGTCATAGAATCATGGAATAGTTTGGGTTGGAGGGGACCTTCAAAAGTCATCTAGTCCAACCCCTGCAATGAGCAGGCGCTTCATCTAGATCAGGTTGCCCAGAGCCACATACAGGATGGGGCATCCACCACCTCTCTGGGCAACCTGTGCCAGTGTTTTACCACCCTCACCGTACAGAATTTCTTTCTCACATCCAGTCTGAATCTTCCCTCTTTTAGTTTAAACCCATCACCCCTTGTCTGGTTACAACAGGCCCTGCTGAAAAGTCTCTTCCTATCTTTCTTATAAGCCCTCTTTTAAGAGGTGAGAGGCTGCATTAACATCTCCCTGGAGCCTTCTCCAGACTGAACAATCCCAACTTTCTCAGCCTTTCCTCACAGGAGAGATGCTCCATCCTTCTGATCGTTTTTGTGGCCCTTGTCTGGACTCTCTCCAACAGGTCCATGTCTTTCCTGTACTGAGGCCTCCAGAGGTGGATGCAGGACTGGTTTGTGCTGCTTTTTGGGTACAATATGGTACTTCCTTGATAGCTCTTTGGTTTTCAAAAGCTTCTTCTAGCTCCTGTGACTGAGAAATCAGCATTTTTGTGCCATAGTTGTTAAATGCCTGATATTTGTTTGACTTCCTACAGACCCTTTTTAAAGGACCAGACAAATCACCTGAATCCTCCCTTAGAACCAGTGTCTAAACTGCAGCATGTAAGTAGAAATCTTTTGAGCCTGGTTTTGTGTTTTGTGCTTGAAGGGAGTCTGGGCCAAACAGGGTCCCCAAATGAGGGTTGTGAGTTCCTGACCCCAAGCAGGGTCTGCAGCCTCTTGTGTTCCTGTTCTGTTGACAAGTGCTTGGTCACCCCTGGGCTGGCAGGGCTGGGGCAGGACTGACCTGAGGTTCACTTCTTGTCTCCAGGTCGACAGGAACAAGAAGGATGTTCCTGGAAACAAGGGGAAGGGTGATGGTGAAGTTGGTGCCAAACCCAAGTGGCATGCTGGCCATGCTGCACAGAAGTCTTCAAGCACGTCCCAGAGAGCAGTGGTGGCACATCCAGAGCAGCCAAGGAAGAGTGCAAAGCTTCCCGTGAGCCACCCTGCACAGAACAGAGTGAGGCTCCCAGCTGCAAACTGTGGTCACCTAAATCCAGAAAGGACCAAGAAGCCTGCACAGGAGACTGACCCCACTGCAGCACCTCTGACTGGAAGGGGCCACCCCTCTCCTGGGACAGCTTGCTCTCCAAATGAGGGTCTGGAGGACAGGCTGGTGTGCAACAAAGAAAACGAGTGTGCACAGGCCTCCACACACTTGGCTCACAGGCAAAGCTCAGCCATAAAGCCAAGAGCAGTCACGGGCCCAAAGGACAGAATGAATAGCTGCCAGGTTAAGGAAGAGCCATTTGAGGATAAATTCAGGAAAACCCTGCTAGGCTCAAAGAGCATGTCTCAAAACCCAAGTACCAAAACTCGGCCGTTGCAGTTCCCTTGGCCACTCACTGCATCTACTCATTTGCTACCTAAAGGAAGGCAGCCCACAGAGAAGCCGCCGCGCTGCACGTTTCCAGTGGGAAGTCTTGAGCACCAGAGTAGACCCCCTCAGATGAAAAGATCTCCCACAAAGCCTCCGGCCTCTGGCAGGCCCCAAGGCTCCACAAACCTGAACACCAGCCTGAAGCCAGGTGGCACTGTGCCGTGGCAAAGGTCCCTGGCTAAAGGGGAGGTGGATAGGAGGGGCATGAAGGTGGTGCCTCCCAGATGTGCAGCAGCATCCCAAGTGACAGCCCCCCAAAACCAGCCTTGCAGCACACAGGGCTCCAAAACTCAAGCAACTGAAGGCAATTTTAGGAGGAGAGAGTTGCCAGAGGCAAGTGGCATACAGGCAAGGCGTGTTCCCAAGAACGTGTCAGCAGCAGATCGCAAGTAAGTAGCCGCTTTGGCCAGCTCTGTCCTTTCTTTAAACTCTGCTGTCCCCTGGAAGTGTTTAACTGGGTGAACCTGCACCAATCTGCTGAAAACGGGGTCCGAAGTCCCCTTACTTGTGAACTTGTGAGGCTGATGCCCCAGAAAAGAGGAGGGTGGGTTTGAGGTTCAGTGGTGCCTTGGGTTCGTCTGTGACCTGCTGAGGATAAATGTTCTCCCCAAGCTGTTGAAGTTGGCTAGAGGTAGATTCCCAGGGAAAACAGCAGCCTGGCAAGCGCTGGTGGTCTGCTGGAGTGGTGACAGTGATCCCTGGGTCCTTTGACAGGAAACAGCTGGAAGAGTGGTTGGCATCCAAAGGCAAGACGTACAAACGGCCACCTATGATGCTGCTCCAGAAAAAGGCAGTGAAGCTGCCCTGCAGAAATGTCAAGGAGAAAGAAAAGCAGGAGGAACTGGAGAAGCATTGCTTGGAGAAGATCAACGATGTATTAACTGAGTGCTTGAAGCTCATTGAGGAGGTGAGAATGGGAAAGAAGCTGCTTGGATGGGCTCCTCTTGCCCTGGAGCTTCCAGGGAGATGAGGGTAGGGCCATGTTCCCCCAACAGCACAGAGGGGGTTACAGCAAATGTTCATGCGGGGCTGCAGTTGCCAGAGCGGTCACATCTCAAGTCCTCAAGGAGTTATGGGTGGGCCAAAGGCATGCAGTGCGATGGGGAAGATACCTGGTCATGGGGGGCATGTGTGTGTCACTGCTGGTGTCTGGCAGGGGACTCTGCAGCAGGAGCTTCTGCAGCAGCAACCCAGGCTGGCTGAGCCGGCTTGAGGCATGTCCCTGGGGGACATCACAGCCAGTGTGCAGCATCACCTCTGGGAGCACTGACCACCAGCCCTGCTCTGGGGGTTGGTGACTCTGTTAGTGCCAGCACTGAGGAACTTATCCCTCTGAAATACCAGACTAACTTTACAAAGGGTAAAATTGAGGCAGGAAAATTATTACATGTCCACAGTCATATTGAAGAGCTGCCCCTTCAGACCCTCCCTTCGCTAGCGAGCACTGGGAGAGTGGTTGTGCACCGGCAGCTTCCTGGTGCACACCACCGGCCCTTGCAATTGACGCTTACCTCTGAGACCTTTCCCTTCTCACAGGGTGTTGAGACCGAGGAGGTCTTGGAGGTGCTGTCTCATGTGCCCCAGGCAGAGAAATTTGCCAACTTCTGGATCTGCAAAGCGAAACTGCTCGCCCGGAGCGGCCCCTTTGATGCGGCAGGGCTGTACAGAGCTGCGGTCTGTGCTGGCGCTGTGGTAAGTGAAGCGCATCTCTCCGATAGCTCCCTGCAGGAGCACATTTCCTCCAGATCCCAAGGTTGGATTCTGGGATGACTTTAGCAGCACCAGACACTTGTGAGAAAAAGCCCTTTAGAGCTCCCGGTCCCACTTTGGCTTCACTTAGCCCAGCCAGCGGGTCTGTGCAGGTGGGAATGGGGGCAGGAAGCATATGCACCCTGTGCTGTGTTGGAGCTATAGCTGGAAGTGATGTGGCAGCAGCTCAGTGCTGGTCTGGGTGGCACAACTGCAGCATGTGGTGGGGTTTGTGGCTGAGCCTGTGTGCTGACAGCTCACCCTTGGAGAAGGGGAATCCTGCAGCTTTTTGCCACTGTCTCCAGCATGGATGAAGCAAAAAGCTTTTCTCCTATTTGGTTGTAACTCTGGTCTCCATTACCAAGTCAGGCCTGCCTTGACGTACACTCTGCTTTCCCTGCAGCCGCTGCAGGAGCTCAGAGAAGTTGTCCTTAATATCCTGAAGACTGCAGACCAAATGCCAGAAGGTAATGTGTGCATGTGAGGCCACTGGAGCATGGGCAGGCTGGGGTTCCCTGGTTGCTGCAGGCAGGGAAGCAGCACAATTTGCACTCTGTCCCAGCACCCTTAGCTCTGATGGAGACTGAGTGTTGTGAAAGTCCAGAGTTTCAATATGAAAAGTGGGGTGAGATTTCTCTGCCAGGGCTGGGGATGGGCCTGGCCCAGCATAACTCTGTAGTGAGATGCCCTTGCTGTGGCCGGAGCATGTTCTGCTCCCTCCCCGGCTGCCCTGTTCTACCCTCTCTGCAACTGTGCTGCCGTTTGCCTCTCCCGTCAGGGGAAAAGTCACAGCCAAGTCCTGAGGAGCCCAAGAGCCCAAGCAAGAGGCAGCACGTGGCAGTGACTCCCTGCCTGCCAGGCAGGTCCCTGACCAGCCTGCCTGCTTCAATCAAGTTACAGGTTACCTCTGTACCCAGGTAAGGCTGAGCTGCCCGCTCCTGGCAGCAAACACCCGTGTGCCCGTGCTCACTTCAGGGTTTACCTAAAGGCCTCTTGTCTTCTGTGCAGAGTAAAGGAGCTGCTGCAAGGCCCAGAGCTGAAATTCCTGACACCTGTGCGACGCTCAGCGCGCATAGAGCGGGTTGGGAGCTGCTACCCGGAGCTGCTGAGGGACCATGACCCTGTGGTGTCGTCCCTCAGTGAAATCCTGGATGCGGAGGAGGAGACCCAGTTCTTCTTCCGGAAAAACAAGGCTTTGCCGGAGGTGGCGGAGCTGGAGGGGCTGAGTTTGTACCCCCCTGAGAGCTGCTGAGGGCTTCCCAGCAGGGTGCAGGCTTTTTGCTGCCCTGCACTTCACAGACTCCTCTTGTTGCCTGTCAACTGTAAATATGTATGTGTTGTACATGATAAGCCTGTTTTAAATATATAAGCACTGTTCTAAATAAACTCTCTGTGTGGATTCAATGTGGGGTGGGGCAGGGGGGTGTCCCCTGGGCCTGCCTGTGGCTGCTTAGCTGTGATTTTTCCTGCAGTAGGATGTCAGTCTGGCTGTAAGAGCACCTCCTGGGTTCAGAGACTGGTTTGGCGTGAGGGGACCTTAAAGCTCCTCCAGCTCCAACCCCTGCCACGGGCAGGGACCCTTTCCACCAGAGCAGCTTGCTCCAAGCCCCTGTGTCCAACCTGGCCTTGAACACTGCCAGGGATGGGGCAGCCACAGCTTCTCTGGGCACCCTGTGCCAGCGCCTCAGCACCCTCCCAGGGAAGAGCTTCTGCCTAAGAGCTCATCTCAGTCTCCCCTCTGGCAGGTTAAAGCCATTCCCCTTGGCCTGGCCCTACAGGCCCTTGTCCCAGGCCCCTCTCCAGCTTTCCTGCAGCCCCTTCAGGCACTGGAGCTGCTCTCAGGTCTCCCCTTCAGGAGCCTTCTCTTCTCCAGGCTGCCCCAGCCCAGCTCTCTCAGCCTGGCTCCAGAGCAGAGCTGCTCCAGCCCTCGCAGCAGCTCCATGGCCTCCTCTGGCCTTGCTCCAACAACTCCAGGCCCCTCTTGTGCTGCTGCCCCAGAGCTGGATCAGGGCTGCGGGGGGGGGGGGGCCTCCCCAGAGCACAGCAGAGTCCCCTCCATGACCTGCTGCTCACGCTCTGGGGGTGCAGCCCCATTTGCAGTGCCCCGTAGCAGCCCCCAGCCACCCCCAAGGGCTGTCCCCCACCCTGACACAGGCAGCTGCTGAGGCTGGCACCATTTTCCCTGTGTTGAGGAGGTGAAAGGGAGCCCTGATGTCATCTCCTGGTCTCCAGCAAGCAGTGATTCTGTCCTCAGCCCCTCCTTTTAGCCACCACCAGCATTGGCTCATCATCTTTATTGAGAAACGTTGATGCTGGGAAAAGCCTTGGAGCAGCATCAGGGTGTCCCAGCACGGGCTTGGCTCCGGCCTGAGGCTCCCAAGGGGGTGCAGGGCACTGCTGGTGGGCAGCACTGCCCTCAAAGCTGCCACCCTCAGTCAGGGGCTTGCACTTGCCTGCGTTTTCCTTCAGAACAGCCAATTCTACATCTCCCTTGTGCAAGAGTTTGAGTATCTTATAAATAGGAAAGGGCAGAGGGAGAGGAGGGCCAGGGCAGGGGAAGGGAACCCTGGGGAGCAGCAGTCGCCTCCAGAGCCCAGTGCTGCAGCGACCACCGATGGTGCAGGGGGGTCCAGGGACACCCCCAGCGGCTCTCCCAATGCTGGGAGGAGCTGGGGCTCCCGGGAAGCCACGAGTGAGAGCAGGAGCCCCAGGCAGCCCAAGGCCACCAAAGACCTTCCTGGGGGCGGCAGCTCAGCAGCCGCTGGTGTGGGGTGAGCTCAGGCTTCTCCATCATCCTCCTCCTCCCCGCTGGAGTCCTGGGGGACAGCAGCAACCTGAGGCCAACGTGAGGGGTCAGTGGGCACAGCACCAGGGTGTCGGTGCTGGGAATCCTATGTCGTCATCCCTGCGCCTCACCTGCGGGCTGGGGTGGCCGTGCTGGGCCAGGGCCGTGCTGGCTTCCCCCGTATCCCCACGGCCGTGCTCCACCGTGGACTCGTGAGCCATCTGTGTGTGTGGGGGGGGCTTTGAGAGGGGCCGGCCCCCAGCAGCCAAGGGCTTGGTGCCCACCCAATGCCTCCCCCAGGGAAACTGAGGCACGGTGGGTGAGCAGTGGGGGGGGCTGCGAGCGGCTCACCAGGACTGGGGGGGCCCGGAAGAGGTAGCTGAAGGGGTAGTAGAGGAAGTTGATGAAGGAGGCGGCGTAGAGGTCTGCGTAGCGCATCAGCTGGCTGGCGAAGAGCGTCTGGCGCGAGCCGCAGCGGAAGAGGCTGCCCATCTTCCCGTAGCACATGTCCATCTCGTGCGTGACTTTCTGCGGGTGCAGCGGGATCAGGGCACCCAGCGCCGTGGCAGCGGTGGGTACAGGAGTGCGCCGCTGTCCCCGGGCATCACCTGGATCCGACGCTTGATGGAGCTGATGTCCGGGCGCTCGCTGCTGCCGCTGTCCAAGTGCCTGCAGTGGGACAGACCCGGCTGGAGGGATCCCCCCCATGGGTGCCCACACCCCCCTTCTGCTTCCCCCAGCCTGCCCCATGCCCACTTACTGGTACAGCTCCGCGAGGAATAGATCCAGGCTCCGCAGCTCCTCAAACAGCTCTGCAAGCGCAATGGGGCCGGCTCAGCACAGGCAGCATCCCCACTGCCCGACACAACCAACACGGGCTTGTCCCACTGGGGCTGGTCTGGCCATCATGGCAGGGGGGGAAGGAGGCTCGAGCCCCCCTCCCCAGTCCTCCCAAGCTCTGCTCACCACTCTTCTCCGTCCAGACCTGCAGCTCACGTGCCAGCTCGGGCACCACCAGGAAGGTTCGCCAGCCCTGCCGCTTCTTGGACTTGAGGATGTCCCCAAAGATGTGGTCACCCATGTAGAGGATTTCCTTGCCCTTCACGCCCAGCAGGTCACACACCATGTCCGAGGAGCCTGCGAGAGCCAGGCATCAGGGCGTTGGCGCAGGCGCATCCCCCCCGGACTGCCCATGGAGTCCTGCTCACCGCCAGAGTAGACGGCACAGTGCTGGAGGGGGCCCGTGTATGTCCCGATGCGCAGCTTCCCTGTGTCCTGCGAGACAACAGCAGCCCAGGAACCGTCACTGGTGCCCGTCCTGGGGTCAATCCACCCTGCGGTGCCCCGACCTGCCCCGCGGCCCCACCGTGTTGACTTGGCGCAGGACGGTGCCCTCGGCAAAGAAGAGTGGTTTGCGGGTGTCCACCACGATCAGATCAAAATAGGATCTCCAGGGGCGCTGTGCGGTCCCAGCCTGGCAGGGGGGTGTCAGCAAGGGGCTGCGTGTGGCACCCCACAATGCCCTACACCTCCTGGGGAGGACAGACTCACCTTGTCCCCATCGCTGAAGTTGA
Source organism: Pezoporus occidentalis (assembly GCF_034315485.1). Taxonomy (NCBI): domain Eukaryota; kingdom Metazoa; phylum Chordata; class Aves; order Psittaciformes; family Psittacidae; genus Pezoporus; species Pezoporus occidentalis. The sequence continues at coordinate 15,249 of NW_026916081.1, read as the reverse complement.
ACAGGTAGGACATAATGGCCTGCAGAGACACCCAGCATCGTGCCCCTGTCAGCCCCCAGCCTGTGCTGTACCCCCAGGGTGGGACACACAGACACACACAGACACACACACACACAGAGCCCCCCCCGCTCACATCGGTGTAGTTGTAGTCGCTGTTGGTGGCCAGGAAAACCTTCCCCACCTCCTTCATGCGGCTCAGCAGCAGCGGTACACGGGGCTGGCGAGAGGCAAGTCAGCACAGGGGGACCCGGGAGGGGTCCCCGGAAGCGGGGATCCACAGACACTCACGTCCTTCACCACGTATTTCTCCAGGTTCTCCAGAGTCTTCTCCTTCAGGCAGCCCTGCAGAGGAGACGTGGATGGGGGGGGGGGGTCTGGCAAACACCATCCCAGGTGTGGGGGCGCACCCCAGGGCCCTCAGCACCTCCTCCACCAGTAAAGCCCCCCCCCCGGCCCCCTGCTGCTGCCCTCACCGAGAGGTGGACGTGGTCCATGGCCTCGCGCACGTCCTGGAACATGCTGCGGAAGGACATGAAGAGGTTCCCGTGCTTGTAGCCAGTGTCGCAGCTGCAATGGTTGGGAAAATGGTGGGGGGGGGGAGAATGTGAAGGGGCTGCTGTTCCAAGTGAGAGCCCCCCAACCCCTTCCCAATACACCAGGTTCCCCCCCCCCTCATCTCCTTCTTACTTGATGTATCTGGGGCAGTTGGTGAAGAAGTCCACGAGGCAGGCATAGAGATGGGCCTCTGTGGGGGAAAGGGATGAGGAGGGGCATGGGGGCTGGGTAGCAGCACCCACCGTGGTGGGGGGGCTCATGGTGGGGGTGCCTCACTCACCTGTGAGGTTGAAGAGGGTGTTGAGGATGTGGAAGCGCTTCATGTCATCCCTCTGGATGAACTTGTTGGGGTAATAGTGCAGGATTTCGGCCCTGGGGAGGGAGCAAGGAGCTGCAGCCTGCACCAAGGGCCCCCCGGCACCCCCATCCCTGTGGGCTCCCAGCCTCACTCACCCCTTAAGGAAGCGGAAGCCATGGGCACAGACCAGCAGGTTCCCGTGGGAATCCACCTTCAGCAGGTTCCCATACAGGGCATCAAACACCAGCCCCCTGCGTGCACACCCCATCAGCGGGGGGGGCCCGCCCGTGACACCCCCCCCACACTCACCCCCTCGAGCACCCCTCACCGTGTGGGGAAGGTGGGGTCGTATTTGTAGGCGAGGATCTCGGGGGGGTACCCGATGGACACGAGGTGCTGCAGCAGCAGCGCAAAGGCCAGCTCCTCGTAGTCGGGGGACTTGTACACTGTACATGGGGGCAATGGGGGGTGTGGGCAGGGGATGGGGGGGGTCACCCCACCCCACCCCCTCCAGGGTCCCCAGACCCACTGGCCAAGGTGTAATCCATGTCGAAGCCGAAGCATTTGATCTTCTCCAGCGCCAGGCTCCGGTTCACAAAGATCCTGGGGGCGATGGGAGGGTTACGGGGGGGAGGGTAGGGCTGGAGGTGGCATGAGGAGGGGATGGGGACCGGCCCCCCTTCTCCCCCATCCCTGGACAAGGGCCCCAAAGTGAGTTACTGGAGCAGAAAAATGGGCTTTTGAGCTGGAAATGGAGCCGGAGGGGGGGCACTAAGGGGGGTGGTGACCCCCTGTTTGCCTCCCCGACCCGGCAGCATTACATGGGGGCCCCCACGGCCTCTGTCCCCTCCTCACCCCCTAAGGTCCTTCCCTCATCGCCTGCACCCCCTCCCAGTGCCCCCCCCCTTATCCCCGTGCCCCGCGGCTCCCGGTCCCACCGGTGCAGGCAGTCCCTCCGCAGCGCCCGGGGGTCTCCCGGCCCCGGGCCGCGCTCCCCCTCGCTGCCCATTGCCGCCGCCTCGGGCCGGCGCCTGCGGCCGCCGCCGCTTTAACGGAGCCCCGGGGACCGCCCCGACCCGGCCCCCGGCCCGGCCCCCCCCCCCCCCCCGGCGCAACAGTCGGGACGGGACCTGGGGCACCACGGGGTGGGGACCCCCCCCCACAGTGGAGAGGGGGGAACCCCCAGTGCCCTTCCATGGGGCAGCGCCCCCCGGGCAACCACAACAGGGGCTCCCCCTCCCCAGCCCCCCCGCGGTGCCCCCCCCCGGGGCCGGTGTTTGCCCGACGGTAGCGGGGGGCGACCGGCGGCAAATCATTAACCGGGGTCAAGGACCGGCCCCGCTGCCGCCCCGATGGGCGCCGCGGGGAGGGGCTGGCGCCGGGGACCCTGCCCGGCACCGCACACCGGAGGGACGGGACCCGCGTCCCAGTGCCCGCGGGAAACGGGCACAAGGCGGGGGGTCAGAGCCCCGCGGGGATGCTCCATCCCTTCACCGCAGGGAGCCCGGAGGTACGAAGCTGCCCCCCAAGGCCCAGGGCCAGCCGCGGTCCCGCCGCAATCACCGGCTGCTCTTGCAACACCCCGGGGTGACGCGGGTCCCAGTGCACGGCCCTGACCGGGGCTGGGATCGGAGGGTGGGAGGGAGCATCCGTAGGATGGGGACATGGAGCTGCCATGGGGCTGGCAACAGGCAGTCAGGAACAGACACCCCCCCCAACACACACCCCAGGTGTGGGGCACTGATAAAACCCCCCCGGGCTGTTTAGACGCAGTCCCATCACACCATGAGAGATGTGGGGCTCTTATCAGGCAGCCAAGTCCCTGCTCCCGCCCAGGGCACAAGGCCAAGCAGAAGCCATGGGGCAGGATGTGAGCGACAGGGGCACGACCCGGGGCCATCACCCCCCAGCACAGAGGCACCGCTGGCGTACGAAGGAAACCTTTATTGAGTCCGAGGTAGCAGCGCGGGGGGGGGGGGGGGGGGAAAGGGGGCAGGGGCTGCCCCCCAGGGGATGGTTGGGCAGCAGCTGGTGTCCGCACCACGACAGCAATGGAGGCAAAGCTGAACACAGCACAGCCCAGGGGGTGAAGGACACCCCCAGGCCCTGCCCTGGGGGGCAAGGACCAGCCCCAGTCCTTACTGAAGGAGGAATCACTGCCAGGGGACCTTAATAAGTCATTAAAATGAAGAGAAGTGGCTTCCCATAACTGCTAATCTACCGCTACAGCGCAGCAGGGGAGTCACGGCGGGGGCAGGCGCTGCCCCCCAGCAACTGAGCTCCAGGACACGGCCATTAGAAAACAAACATAAAGATACTTCAGACAACACAGGGCAGGACTGCAGCAGCCCCAGAGGTGACGATGGCCCTGGTGGGATGAGCCCCCAGCTCGCGGGGCAGGGGCAGCAGCAGGAGCGGCGCGAGCACCCATGTCCTCACATCTTGAGCACAGCGAACTTGAACACAGCCATGATGGCAGCGCTGATGAGCCCCGAGATGGGCACGGTGACGAACCAGGCCATGAAGATGTTGCGGAAGAGGCGCCAGTCCACGGCCTTCCTGGAGCGTAACCAGCCCACCGAGACCACCGAGCCCACCTGCATGGGGACCACGCTCAGCACTGCCCCAGAGCTCAGGGACCATGAGGGGAACCCCACCAAGCCCAGTGAGGAGCTGCCACACTGAGCAGGACCAGGGCACTGCAGCACCCCCATTCCCACAGCCACTTGGCAGAGCCCAGAGCTCCATGAAAGGGGTTTTGTCCTTCCATCACTCCTCTGAGTGTCCCTGCACCCAGCGACTCCCCCCCTCCAGGCCTGGGCAGCCGCTGCCCCCCCACACTGAGATGCAAATGGCAGAGCTGGGAACTGAAGGGCAGCCAGGTCCAGGGCCTCCTGCCCAGCTCAGGCTGGTTAGTGCCAGGCTGGGGGAAGATGAGCTTGCCCCCAGCTGAAGCTGGCCCCTACCTACCTTGCAGTGGGTGGTGCTGATGGGGAGGCCAACATTGGAGGCAATCACCACTGTCAGGGCAGATGCCAGCTCGATGCTGAAGCCACTGCAAAGACACAAAGCGCATGAGAAGCAGGGCACCGGCTACACCCTTCACTGCCCAGCACCCAGCAAGCTCCTCACTTGGCTCTCCAGACCCCCACAGTGACCCCTCCAAGGGGTGCAGAGGGGGCATTACAGGGCCATGCTCACCCCAACTCCACCATCCAAGCAGTGACACCCCCAAGAGAGAAGGGAGAGGCTTCAGGAGCAGGATGCAGCTTCAGGGCTGCCTGAAGCCTCTCCCTGCCCCACGGCAAGGCCTTACCTTGATGGTGTGATGGGTGTCAGGTCCTTCCCCATAGTCTGGATGACTCTCCTTCCCCAGACCCACAAGCCGATGCAAATCCCTGCACCCCCGTAGAGCAACAACCAGAAGGGAGTTGCCACTGTGGTAGCCACATCGTTTGTCTCATAGACCAGGTAGAGTGCGACCAGGGGCCCTATGGCATTGCTGGAAGGGAAAGGAGATCTGGTCTAGAGGGCCAGATGCTCAGGCCAAGAAAGGCACCAGGAACCCGCTGATCCAACTGACCTGACATCATTGCCACCATGAGCGAAGGAGCCAAAGCAGGCTGTGAGGATCTGCAAGAACTGGAAGAGGAGGGACACCTCAGGCTTGTCCTGGTCCTGCCATTCCTCCAGGGAGCCGCTGCTGCCCTTGCGGTCGCCGATGCCCATCTCCGCCTGGGCCGTGTTTAGGTCCACGTCCGCAGCCGGCTGGGCATCAGCCACCGCGTTGCAGTAGCTGGTGTAGCTGTCCATGCGGACCCTCTTCTTGGTGTCCGCCACGGGCCACGTCAGCTTCTCCATGTCCTCGGTGTCCCTGGCGCGGAGCGAGTCCAGGGGCATGCCGCAGATGGCCATGGTGTAGGAGGTGTAGCTGTTGTTGCGCCGCAGCGGCTTGTCCCCCGAGTCCCCCATGCAGTCCCCCATCTTGGCCAAGTGCAGTTTGTGCAGCAGCTCCTTGTAGAGGCCCGAGTCCTTGTGCACGGTGTGGTACTGGTATTGCCCGCTGGAGCTCAGCTGGTGGCCCACAGCCTGGTTGAACTGGACTAGGTTCCCATTGGGCAGCCGCACGGCTCCTGACAAGGGACATGGCCTGGGCTGAGCACCCTGGGGTGGGGGGAGACCGCCCAGCACCCCCATAGCACCCCCCAGTACTCACCACTGTCGATGCTTGTCTCCTTCAGGTCAAGGCTGGGGAGCTGCTCCTGCTCCGAGGCCTCCTCCAGGTCCCCCAGGTTGAAGGAGACCGTCCTGTCCTCCACCGGGGCTCGCTGGGGCACAGCCAGCCCTGCATCAGCCACAGGGCTCTTGGCATCGCCCAGAGGCACCTTGGGCTCCTCCTGCTCCTCCTTGGGGCTGATGTTCTTCTCCATCAAGGGGCTCTCAGAAGGACTCGACTTGATTTCTCCTGCGAAGGGAGGCAGCTGGAATCAACCCCTTTTCCATCACTGCACCCAAGGCCAGGAGCCAGCCCATGGCCCTCGCCATGCACATTTATGGTGGCTAAATAAAATTTACAGCTTCGCCCCATCCTGAACTTTGGAAGCTGCTGGGCAGTCGCACCTTGGCCCAGGCACAGCAGCCAAACAGTCACAAGCCAACTCATCTCCTATTTATAGACCCCCACCACCCACACGGGGTGTGGTAAGCACCATTATGGGGCTTTTATGCCCATTTTTCCTATGGCAGAGGCTCCTCTTTGAGCCATGTTTGTCCCATCCCCAGTTCCCGGCAGCCGTGGGATGCTCTGGACCCGCTCCTGGAGTGGCTGTGACCCCTGGAGCCAATGGGAAGGTCCCCAGGAGAACCTGGCCCTGCCAGCCCATCAGCTCCAGCCAGCCCAGGCTCTTCTCCAGCTCCCACTGGAGGGTGACAAACCCAAACAGGAGCTGGTCCCCACCTCCCGAGGGCAGCCTGGTTTCCTGTCCCACTGGAAAAGCCAAACTACAGCACCAAGCCCTGGAAACTGAGGCTGTTCCTCCCCCTCTACCAGGAAAAGCATGTTTTTCTCCAGGTGAAAACATGAGGTCAGCTCCTTTGTACAACAACAAAAATCACCTCCTGGTCACAAACATGACCTGTACCCAGAATGCTTGCTCACTGCAAGGGCCAGGCTGTGGCCTCCAGACCCTCAGCCTGCCATCAAGCCCCTGCAGCGATGCTCTCCTTGCAGTTAAGGCAAAGCTCAAAACAGCTGGAAGATTGTCAAAGGCTGCCGTAAAGCTGTTAGTTACACCCCAGTTACACCAGCCTGACAAGGACACTGGTTATCCCTCATCTCCAACACCTCGGGTCCTGCAGCCTGCAAGCGACATTTATATGCAAGACCACACACGACTCCAGGATTGCTGCCGGCGCTTCCAGGAGGCAGAGCTGGGGACTGACTGCTCTTTTGGATGCCTTTCAATTGATGTTTTTGCTCCAGGGAAAGGATTTCATCAGCTTACACAGCTTTAAACCTGTGATCTGCATCTGCCAGGCCAAAGATTGATCAGCAGGTACAGGGAGGATTAAAGGTTACACCGGTTAGCAGGCAGGTTGACTCCAGCCTTCTTCTCTCCTCTATTAAAGGGCAATCAAGCTGTTTGGTATCTGCTGCCATCCTGCATAGTTCAAGGGGAGAAGCCAGCAGCCAGCACAACAGCTCCTGTGAGGGGCCTCGGGGAGCAGCAGGGCCCAGCTCCATGAGATGGGCCCCAGTGACTCAGGGTTTGCAGAGCAGCTTAAGTGATAACTGAAGCTGAGGAGCCCCTGCTAATAACAGCCCTGCAGCTAATGAGATCTCCCGCTGGGAACAGAAGTTGGTTAGTCCGAGGGTGCCCTTCCCCAAGGGATTGCAAAGAGAGAGGTGTTACTTACGTTCAATTTTCTTCTTCATTCTCGGACATACAAAGAACCAGATGACGAGAGCACAGACAACAGCACTCCCCGCCGAAATTAGGAGGATACCCCACAGAGGAAGTTTGTCAAAGAACAGCACTAGGAAATAAAACAACGGATCTTTGAAAACCTCCAGGCAAAAGCCTCCTCCACATATGACTTTGCTCTTCCCAGCAAGGGGACTCCATCACCTGCAACATCCCTGAGCTAATTTACCTGCTAGGGAGAAATGCTGCTGGAATGCCAGCACTAAACCCACACAGGACACACACACTCTCCCCCCCCACCCCGTTACAATCTCCCCCATTCCACGAGCTCATCTATCACATGTGCAGATACTTTCCCTCCCTCCCTCTCCTGCAGCCAAACACAGCTGGGGGCTGGTGTGAGCCCGGAGGCTCCTCACAGCCCTTGTCTCCTCCCTTGCTGCAATGTCAAAGCACCCGTGTGGCTGCTGCAGTGCCTGCACCGCATCCCTGGCCGGGGGGGGGGGGGGGGGACACACATAGGTCGGACAGGTAGGACCAGGGCTGCACCCCCCCAGAGCCCCAGGACACTGCTTGCTATGGGGGGGAAGTCTCCTGCTGCCAGGAGCTCCAGCAGAGGCAGCCAAGGTGCTGGGTGACCCACTTAGAAGAGCTCTCACAAGCTGTGTGACTTTTAGCACCACTTTGGCACTGCACAGCCCACTGCAGACCCTGGGTGAGTACCGGGTGCCTGTGACCACTGAGCGCCTGCAGGCAATAACTCACTGCTCCACCGCCAGCACATCACTGCTGCACCCACGTTCCTGGCTCTCTGCTTGCACCAGCCCCTGCACTGGAGCAGCACCGAGCTCACCCAGCCCTCCTGCAGCTGAGCCGAGGATAAACATGCACCCACCTCCCAGGTGCCAAGTGATAACATGACCTCGGGGCAGCAGCGGTGCCCTCAGCAGCTCCCCAGGCTGGGAAGCCGAGGGAAGGGGATGCTGACATCCCTGCTTTCCAACCACTGTTTACAGACAGACCTGGCACTCGCTGCCCTCACCCCACCTCCAGCGGCTCCTCCACAACAGGAAACGCGGGTTCAGACCAACAACAGCTCGTGCCAAGACACCCCGGCGACGGAGGTTACGGAGCCTCCGGCTCCACAAGCAAAGCCACCTTCCCCTGCCAAGCCCTCTCCTATCCCTGCCCACATCCTGTCCCCTACAAGACAACATCCAAACAAGCATTGCAATTTGGCTTTTCAAACTGCAGCACAAACTCATCTTCTCGGAACAGGTGCCAGCTCCTCTCACCAGGGATAATGAGTTTGCTCACAGGACAGGAGGATGAGGAGGCACAGCCCCCATCCCTACTCCTATAACCTTGCTACTGGCAGCCTGAGGGGTCTCTCCAGCAGCAGGCAGGTACCCGAGTTTTAGCCCAGGTAAAAGAAGGGGAAGGGTCCTGTTATCTGCCATGCCTGGGAAGTCTAAGGAGAAATGCCTGGAGGGGTTTAGTTTGAGCAGGCCTCTTTGGTTGGGCAACTATCTAGCCCAGACTCAGCGCACGCTAGCCTGCAGCCTTCCGAAACCGGCACAGGCCAGCCGCCTTCTAGGAGATTTCAGCCCTGTAAAGCAAAAAAGGGGTAAATCGTGCATTTAATGGAGGTTTTGTAACAGGTTCATAAATTCAGGTGCAAGCGTTCTGACGGGTACTTACAAGGGGCACCAGTATACATGATGGAGAAGAGGTTGATCCACACAGTACAGGCGTAGAAGACGGGCAAAGCTCGCAAGCCGTTGGGGACAGGATCAGCCTGGAAAACACAGAGCACTGCTGCAGAAAGCTGGACCTTGAGGGCTGCCCAGCAGCCAAGAAGCAGCCCCTTTCCCGAAAGGGAGCTGTTGCCTTGGGTCAGCTGCTGACAGCAGCTCCAAACACCAGGCTCCCGCTCTCAACGGCTCCTCAGGAGTCACCCATGGAGCTGCCACTGTCAGCCATGAGGTGACCCAGGGCAGGAGCAGCCGAGCATCCCAAGTCAAGGCTTTTACCTCAGTCCAGCTGACTTGGACAAAAGAAAAGCTCCCCATTACCCACAAAGCAGCTTATTTGGGCACATACCTACACAGAAAGGCCCTCACCCGAGCAGCAGGAGCACTTAATCTCTGCTGCTGCCCAGCAATCAGAGCCTAGTGCTGGTACGAACACACTGAGCCTTTCTGAATGCCAAGCAGGAGGGAGCAACTGGACTATTCAGGTCCAGGACGAAGCATGACAGGGCCAGCCTGGCTCAGAAAGGCCAGTTACACAAGGAGACTGTGACAGCAGCGATGCTGAATTGTTTTACAAGGGCTGCCAGGTAAGGACCAGCAGCAATAAGATCTTAACATCTCCAGGGTTAGAAACAGAGCCAAGACCTCAAACAATTTCAGGTAACCTCAAGCACGCAGAACAAAACACTGGAACTCCTCTGGATGGAGCTGGCTGGATGTCCCTGCTCTGCACTGGCAGCATCCTGCACTCCAGGACCATCACCATCTCAAATATGAGGTCTAAAGCTGCCACCTTCATTTCAAGCACTTTTGGGTGCCCAATTCCTCCACCTGGGCTTTCAGACACTCCCAGCAGCAGGTGCTTGTTTCCACAACCTGCACCTCACTTTACCTGGGGCACCAGGTGGGAAGAACACCCAGTTCCCACAATCTGGCTGTTCTGGCTTCACAAAAGCTGCTGCCATTGCCTTTATCTGCAGCCTGACACAAGAGAAGGTGCAGCCCTGCACCAGGACTTAGGAAAAGCCTGAGGAGCAGCTCTGACCTTCCCAGCTCCGGGTTACTTCACCACTTGGAAACCACAGGAGATGCCTGGCCCAGATGTTTTAGAGGAGGTAAAGAGACAAATCCTCACACACACACACACACCCCCCAGACTATGCTTTGAGGAACAGCTACAGATCTCATTCTCCCATCCCTTTGGCTCCTCTGAAGGGCTCACCCAAGTGCCAGCACACAGATGGATGGGCCTGGAGAAGTTCTGGGGCACAAAACCCAACTGGCAGAGGAGGGAGCATCTGTGAGCCCCAAGGCGACAGAAAACGGGTGAACAGCTCTTACCTTAAGGAGGATGAACCTCTGGACGAGGAAGAACAGGATAGCAGACATGATGCCTGAGAGGAGGGGGGAGATGAACCAGGACAGCACTAGGAGAGAAGAGGCAGGATCAGCATCCCGCTGCCAGGAGGGGAGCCAGGGGTGCACGTGGTGGCCACGAGCCGGACTTACCAATCTTTAGCAGCTCAGACCACTTGACACCTTCTTGCCCTTTGGCCACCAGCGAAAAGCCAATGGTTGCCCCAACAATGCAGTGGGTACCGGAGATGGGCAGCTTCAAGAATGAAGCCACAAGCTGCCACACAGCAGATCCTGGAGAAGAAGGAGAACCTGGTGAGACACCCTCCCTGGGACACCCCAGTGCCCCCCACCTCAACCCCCTGCTCCTCACCAAACATGGCACTGATCGAACCCGCCATCAGCAGCTGCTGCTGTGTGGAGTTGTACATGTTCACATCGATCAGCCCCTTCCGGATGGTCTCGCTGACTTTGTCCCCCAGGAGGACAGAGCCCATAGTCTCAAAGATGCTGGCCAGGACACAGGCCTGCCGCAGGGTCACCACCCCTGAGCCCACCGCCGTGCCGAAGGAGTTGGCCACATCATTGGCGCCGACAGAGAAGGCAAGGACGAAGGCGATGATGAAGCCCAAGATCAGCATCCAGAGGAAGTCCGCGGTGGGCGCGGGGAGCACGGTGGGGGTCGGGTCCATGGCTCAGGCAGGGGCTTAATAAATTAGGTGCGAAGTTCAATAGGGGTTCAGCGGCCGCTATAGGGCGCGAGGGGGCTCTACCGTCCTACGGCCCCGCCGGCCGCAGGAGCCCGTGCACCGCGCCATGGCCTGCGCCTCTCCTCATCCTGCGGGAGAGACCGGGATCAGCACTGCGGGGGGGGGGGGAAGCACCGGATAACGGCCTTTCCCGCTCGCGCCACCGCCCGCTCCCGCCGCCATGTGCCCGCCCCGCCCCAGCCCAGCCCAGAGCCGGCCCGCCCGGCCCGAGGCCGCCGCTCACCGGCAGGGCCGCGCCGCGCTCCGCTGCTCCCCGCTCCGGTCCGCCCGGGCACCCCCGCTCCGCCCCCGACTGGCGCCGCTGCCGCCGCCGCCGCCGCTTTAAGCGCCTCCCTCCCGCCCCGGGTGACCACGCCGAGCCCCCTCCTCTGACGTTGCGCGCGTCCCGCGGCGTCCATTGGCCAGTTCTCCGCAGGGGAGGAGCGAGGCCGCGCCGCCATTGGGCAGCGCCGAGAGCAGGGCCCCGCCCCCGGCCCTCGCCGGCCCGGCGCGACCCCGCGCGGGCAGCGTGCCCCGGCACAACGTGCGCGTCCAGCGGGGGCCCGGGATTGAACGGCACCGTGTGGGGCTGGCTCCGAGCACGGCCTGGGCCCAGCGCAGCGCCGGTGCGGCACCGGGCCCGGCAGTACCAAGCCGCAGAGCACCGGGCCCGGCAGTACCAAGCCGCAGAGCACCGGGCCCGGCAGTACCAAGCCGCAGAGCACCGGGCCCGGCAGTACCAAGCCGCAGAGCACCGGGCCTTGCGCCAGTGGGTCCCGTTTGGTTCGTGGGTACCCGCAGCACGACCCGGGGCACACACGCACGCGTCCCCGTGCACACGCCAGTGCCTGTTCCTGCCTCGGTGGGACCGTTGCCCGGCAGGAACCGCGGCTCGTCGGGCAGAGCCACACCGGGGGATCCGGCCGCCGCACGGGTCAGCGCTCGGGGCCGCCGCTGACGTGGGTCCCCAGGGGAAAGCGGCCGGGATGCCCCGGGCCCGCTGCCCCCGCGTCCCCGGCCAGAGTCCGTCCCGTGTCCCTGCGGGCCCCGTGTCCCCGGCCATGTGCGGTGCTGGGCGCAGAGTCAGCGGCGTGGGGCTGGGGGAAGCCTAGGGGGAACTGTGCCCAGAGTTCCATTGTCCCTCTAAGCCCCCAAGACGGGAACAAGGGGTAGCCTCGTGCCCTGTCCCCTCCCCACATCCCGGTCTCAACGGGGTGGCCCCATCTGCTCATGGCGGTGAGGCAGACTCCCCTCGGTGAAGCTGGAAGCCCCCGGGTCCATCTCCTTGTACCCCCAAAGCTGGAGGGGACGCGGGTGTGCCTTCAGCCCTGTGGGGCAGAGGTGGCCAGGGGCAGCTCTGAATACATGGGGTGCTGGTCTGAACATGTGGGTTGCAGCACTGAGTATGTGGGGAGCAGCATCACTTGCATGGGGTGCACAGGATGATGCAGGCAGGGTGCTTCCTGAGCCACCTCCAGGTGACATGTGGGGCCCAGCAGCAGTCAGCAGCATTGGCTCTTGGAGGAGCTGGATCCAAGTCAGCTTTGACCGGTCCTGGTGACTGGGAGAGCCTCCTGAGGACTGGAGTGAAGCAAAACACCCCTCCTATCTTCAGGGAAGACAATAATGAAGACTTGGAAATCATTTCCGTGTGCATGAAGAACAAGAAGCTGATGGGAAACAGCATGGGCTGCCAAAGTGGAAATGGCGCTTCACCAGTTCCGCAGTGAGGTGACTGGCTTGGTGGCCTAGCAGAGGGTGTTCTGTACCTGCCCCTGAGTACAACTGCCAGGCATAACATCCTCTCAGCTCAACAAGAGGAGCATGGTTAGCTGCGTCACAGTGAGCTGGACCGAAACCCAGCTGAGTGTCCGGGCCGGAGCATAGGGATTGTGGCACAAAGTCCAGCTGGAGGCTGGTGGCTCGTGATCTGCTCTGGGGTGGATGCAGGGACCAGTCCTGTTCAACGTCATCAAGAAGAACCTGGGCATGGGGTGGATGCACCCCAGCAGCGCTGCAGGTGATGGAGTGGAAGGAGCTGGAGCACCAGTGGGTCCTGTTGCCATGCAGGTCGACCTTGGCACCCTGGATGTGCAGAGCCCTGCGAATGTCATACAGAGAGGGAATGGAGCAGAGGGGTCCAGACTCCTCTTGGTTGTTCTCACAGGCAGGACAAGAAGCAAGAGGTACAGATTAAAACCACCTGAATGGAAAACACCTTCCACTGGAGCAGCTTGCTCCAAGCCCCTGTGTCCAAGCTGGCCTTGAGCACTGCCAGGGATGGGGCAGCCACAGCTTCTCTGGGCACCCTGTGCCAGCACCTCAGCACCCTCCCAGGGAAGAGCTTCTGCCTAATAGCTCAGCTCAGTCTCCCCTCGGGCAGGTTAAAGCCATTCCCCTTGGCCTGTCCCTACAGGCCCTTGTCCCAAGCCTCTCTTCAGGTTTCCTATAGCTCCTTTAGGTATTGTGAAGTCCTGGAGCCTTGGAGCAGAGCTGCCCAAATCCCATGGGAGGGCATGGCAGAAAGGGAACAGGGCTCCCAGAGCTGCTGAGCTGAGTTGCTCTGCACTGGTGCTCCCAGCCACAGCTCTGGCTTTGACCTGGAGGTCCCTGAAGGTGTCCTGTGGCAAGGGGAAGAAGATGCCAGAAGCTTCCCCCATGTCCAACAGAGCCAATGCAGCCTCTCTGGGATGGACTCACCGCTGGTCAAGGCTGAGCCCATCGGTGACAGTGGTGGTGCCTCTGGGACAACGTATTTAAGAAGGGATAAAAACTGCTGGGAGGGAGGAGTGAGAATGTGTGAGAGAACAGCAGTCCCAGGGGTCAGTGTAGAGGAAGACTGGAGGTGCTCCGGGTGCTGAGGCAGGGATTCCCCTGCAGCCCATGGAAGTCCATGCCATCCATCAGGGATGAAGATGAGCTTGGGAAGAAGGGAGGGGTGGGGAGATGGTGTTTTAGACTGGTTCCTGTTTCTCATTATCCTGGTCCATCATTAATTTGCAATAAATTTAAATCAATTCTCTCAAGCCAAGTCTGTTTTGCCAGTAATGGTATTTGTGGAGTGAACCACGAGATTTCCACCGTACACCGCATCCAGCATCCAGCCAAGGTCACCCCTTCCTGAGCACCCTCATCCACTCTCTTTCCCACTGCGAGCTGTTTGCGAAGGTGTCAACCCAATGCCACTGCAAGGCCCAGGAGCCCTCTAGTGATGGTGCCGGTCACTGTCACAGCACCCAGTCCCCAGCCAAGCAAAAACTCAAGGCTCCATCCCTCACAGAAGCCAGTGGAAGATTTTGTCTCCTCTTTCCATGCTTTTTATGCTGCTGTGCTTGTAAGATGATCCCACAACCTCCCGCAGCCGACTCCCAAATCCATGATCTCCTCACAGACAAAAGTTGTTGGCCATGCCAATGAGTATCCTCATATCCATGAGTGCGAGCTCCTTGCGAACATGTGGCTTGTGAGCACACGAGCCACAGGGCTTGAGGAGCCAGAGCCCAGCTCCAGGGCAAGCACTGCAGGCAATGGCTATGGAGTTGGACGGGGGGATCAATCAATGTCCTCCCCATGGGCGGACACATCTGTGCTTCAGCTTCTCTTGTCAGCATGGTCGCACGGGGAGGCAAGTGTGAGAGACAAGGGCAGGGGAAAGGAGGGAGTCATTTGCAGGACTGAAAGGAAGAGCCCACAGAAGTAAGCGAAGGAGCATGTCAAGGGCTCTATCAAGGCTCTGCATCCAGAGAGCTGGTTTTCTACACTTGACACCATCACTGCATCACTCTGTACCGTGTCTGCTCTCATCTGATGCTATATTCTCATTCAATGAACAGGAAGTCAAGCAAGAATGCCCAGGAGCTCCCTGAAAAGACGCACGAGCAGCAGGTCGAAGGAGGTGATTCTTCTACTCTGCTCTTGTGACCTCTCTTGCAGCACTGCGTGCAGTTCTGGTGTCCCCAACATAAGGACATAGAGCTGCTGCGGCAAGTCCAGAGGAGTCCATGAGGATGCTCAGGGGCTGAAGCAGCACCCATATGGAGCCAGGCTGAGAACATTGGGGCTGTTCAGCCTGGAGAAGAGAAGCTGCGTGGAGACCTCAGAGCAGCTTCCAGTGTCTGAAGGGGGCTACAAGGATGCTGGAGAGGACTCTTCATCAGGGGCTGTAGGGATGGGACAAGGGGTGATGGGTTCAGACTGAAAGAGGGGTAGTTCAGGTTGGAGATAAGGAAGAAGTGATTTATGTGAGGGTGCTGAGGCGCTGGCACAGGGTGCCCAGAGAAGTGGTAAATTCCCCATCCCTGGCAGTGTTCAAGGCAGCTCAGCCCTGGGCAGCACCGGCAGCCGCGGGCAGGGCCCGAGCTGGGATCCATGTGGGAGACGATGGAATGGGCTCTGCCCATCACCGGTGCTGCGGGCTCCGCACAACGCCCGAACAGCGATGCCCGGGCCCCTCCGATGGCGCCAACACCGCTCCCGCCGCCCCTTCCCGCAGGCCGCCTGGCCCCGCCCCCGGTGCGAAAACCACGCCCCCTCCGTGCAGAGGACACGCCCCCTGCGCGGGTGCAGCTGGGGGGTGGCGCCGCCTAGCGGTTCAGATCAGCACATCATCGGTT